>NC_138772.1:349532926-349565426 GCF_965119305.1 Pelophylax lessonae
GTTTCTTGGGTCCTGACCTCTGCACATTGTGTCAATAAACCAGTGTGACCTCTGGCTTCTGCTTTATTTACTCTTAACCTCTGCACTCTGCTTTACCTGCTACAGACCTCGGCCCTCTGCAATATTTACCAGTGTTACATAGACTCCTGTACTCGTTGTTTCTTACTGCTGATCCTTACTCTATGTTACTGATTACTGACCTCTGCACTTTGTGTATTTACACAGACCCTTCCACTCCTCTTTACTTATTCCTAACCTCTGCACTCCTCATTATATACTACTGACCCCTACACTCTGCCAGCCAGCCAGCCAGGCCAGAAGTAAAATCCATTAAACCCAAAGTTTGCCCAGTCAGCCAGGCCAGAGATCCAACCAGTCACCCAGATTACTTTCCAGACATTAAAACATTTGTGACTGTAAGGGAATGACAAATTTCTTACTGAAGCTAAAGATGTAGGATACGTTTATATTTTGTGACAATTGTATTATACAGTATGTTTCTACATTTTTGTGAAACATTACTTTTTAATGGGTCATTGCTAGTTTACTTTATCTCCTTTAAAAAAAAGTGTGCTGAACCCTAGATATCTTTTATCCCTTCCACATTGTTCAGGTAGGTCTATACCTAAGGTTGGCTCCCTGTGTTTAGACATTGCAGTAGCAGCACCTACAGGTAAAATTTGGTACTGTAGCTCCTCCAACCTCACAGAACAAGTTGCAAAGGACTTTGGCCTTTCAAATCATGGAGACAACTTTAGACAAAGAATTCAGCAAAAAGAGCATATTTTTTGTGCTCAAATACTGATGTTGGACATGAAGAGTTGGCTCGGCTTTCTAATTTATTCCAGAGGTGTTCAATAGGGTTGATGGTAAGGGCTCTGTGCAGGTCACCCACATTCTCTCAAAGCAACTTCATCAAACTATGTCTATACAGGCCTGGCTTTGCCCACAGGGAAACTGTTATGTTGGAACAAAAGGCCTTTCCTATACTTTTTCCACAAGATTGAAAGTCCACAATCGTCTTTTAAAGCCTTTATATGCTATATAATTAAGAGTACATCTGGAAACACCTGAATTGAATAACTTGGAAAGGTGTCCAAATACTTCTAGTCATGTAGGTAGGCGTGATAGTCAGGCATCCACAAACATTTGATCCTATAGTATAAAAAAGGAAATACTTTTTACCAGTGTAGCAATGTTTCCAGGCCTGTGGCCTGATGTGGGTCTGCCATTAGTACCGGAATCCTCTCCAGCCCATGTGAGCTGAGACCCTGGGTGTGACAACTGAAGCAGTGACAACTCTGGCATCTTTGTTTGTGTTTTTTTATTGGAATTAGGGGATGGGAGAAGGGAATGAGTGGGATACTCCTTGAGGCTTAACTAATTACAATTGGGACTTTACTTCCAAAATGCCCGTTGGCGCTTCCTTGACGCCAGCCGGCGTCAGCCAACGCTCACTGACACTGAAAACACTCTGTAGAACAAAAGAAGTGCTGAATCCTCGAATTATAGTCCAGAAGATCCAAGACTGAGAACTGTAGAACTCCTGAAACTGTTGTACTGTGAAAGTCACTGAATACTTTCCCCCGCCTGGCACAGCTTTAAGGTGGTATGTAGTAGAACTCTGTATACAGTAGCTGTCACTTTAACTGGCACGCTCTATACAATTCAGGGCCCAAACTGCAGGTGCCGCCTTTGACCTAGAACTCTTCAGGGTCCACTGACTATGTACCCCCTCTGTAGCTTCAGGGTCCTCAACCTAGGCACCCCCTTTACAGCTAGCTGGCACTGGATCCCAGAACCTCTTTTCGGAGTGGTCCCTTCTAACTTCAGGCAGACCCCCAGGGGCAATCCTCAGTACTCACGACCTGTGTAGGCTTTCCTGGGACTGGACCTCTCTCTCTCCCTGCAGGCTCTTGTCACACTGGATCCCCTCAGCTCACTCAGCACGCTCTGGACACTCAGGCAACACCCTGAGACATTCACCTTCCTCAAACAGGAGGAGAGACAGCCGCACTCTCCTTCCTGGGACTTTGCTCCCGCCAAAGACATTGTGTCATGTGCCACCCCCAAACTTATACCCACTCCCAGAATCCTTTGCAGCACAATCTGCCTCCTGGGGTAGTTATAAGCCTGGATGTGTCCCCTGATTGGGTTTACTCCACCACCCTATGAGAAGCCTCTCACAGGAGCCTGCCCTTCAGCAGGCACACCTGGAAACCATGACACCCTGACTATTAAATCACAGCCCTGCTGTTGGGCAGACAAGGCCCACTATACCTTTACCCAGCACTTACCTGTAGGGTGCTACACCAGCAAAATGACAAAAAGTATCTTTTAAATGTGGTGGGTATACATGTCATACATGTTACTAGAATGAAATAAATACTTAACTAGCATGTGTCATTGTACATTCAATTTCAAAACATTGAAAAAAAACTGTTCATTGGTAATACCTTGAACATTTTTATAGTGTTAGTCATGAAGACCATTGTACCATGAATACCATTTTACTTTCATACTGCCTGTCATTATACATTATACATTATGAGTGCAAAGAACTGTCAAAAAAAGTTGCATAAGGTATATTGCAATAACAACAAAAGAGTGACCTCCGTGCTTAGTGTTAATTCATCATTAAAGTTAAAAGAATAGATATTGTTTGCAAGTAAAAAGACAGGTAGTTGTCTTCATCACTCATGGAACAGTTGCTTAATTACATATTTGGCATAAACAGGATCAAGGTCAATTTAGTTAAGAGGTTCAGACACAACTCTTTTAATGGTGACCCAGACAGGTCAGTGACCTAGAAAATATTACTGTATATCCTGTCTGCAAGCCTGCTTGTATGGATGGATTTGTTCCTTTGCCATATCCCATTTCCTGCCTTTGTTAATATTGTTTGATAGTGTGAAAGGCCATTATTTTGCACAATTTTAACAGGTGCAGCATGAGTGTATCCTGCAGCTAATGTTTGTGTGGAAATGACCTAACATTTGTAAATTGCTTCAGCGGTATGCAACAACTTTTATGTGTACAGATACATAGATAATATAGTAAGATAATCTGAACTATGGGGCCTAAATGTGTTTAGATTACTAGCTCAAAACCCTGTTTTTATATGAAGACATCTTCATTTTCTGGCTTAAGGTGATGCTTTTATTATGCCTGACTAAGAATTTATTTTAAAGAATGCTTGCTGAATACAGGACTCCCGAAGCAAATCTACTTAGCAGAGTGAATGATCACTGAGTTTAGTGAATAAAGTGAAGCTATGTTTTCTTCCATCCTCCAATCACATGCAAGTAGAGCTGTGCGAAAAATCATTAAAAAATTGCGATCTGGATTCAACTCCCCTCATGATCTTAATCCAGCATTTCCACGATTTAGTGAAATACCTTAGCCGGGTTAGCCCCCCCCCCCCATCACAATTTTTGCTTTCTTTATGTGAAATTCCTGCCAGTCCCCCTGCTTTCCTATTAAAACCTGACCACACTAAGCAGGAAAGCACACCGTAATCAGTTCTCTAGCTATGCTTGGAACTCAGTATGCTCTCCTCCAATGATCAGACTTATCCTGACATGCCCCCGCTGCAAATCCTTTCACTGGGAAACTCAGTGTGCTACTGCTTCTCCTCCCCCCAGCTCTTATGCAGCTGAGAACAGAGGGCATGTGATCATTTATAAAAAAGGGAAAAAAGATTCTCAAATTGGGCTCAGGTAAAGGATGCAGAACTGTAGTCAGAGTGATTAGGAGTCAGCAAGAGCTGGGCATCAGAGGTACCAATTCGGGAGCTGAAGCAAAATCAAAGTTCGGCAGTGGTCAAGAAGATCAGATGGACAAAAGCTGCCAAAAAGCAAAAGGCAAACTCAGGACACAAGCAAAGCTGAGCAGTAGAAGATACAAGTTCAAAAGGTATAAAGAGAAAATCTAGGTCAAACGCAGAGGAAAAGACGTGCGGTTGGGTCACAGGTGGTCCTGAAGACCATTCAGTAACTTCTTAAGTAGTTCTGAGCTAAAAATACAGCGATTGACATCAACACCAGTGCTGAAGGTGCAGGTTTGTTCATGTTCATGCACACACTGTAAAACATGTGCATAAAAATGTGCTCTGCCCTGACCCTAAGCATTGGACCATGGGTTGAAATATACACAGGCATAAATATTATATTAAATATAATAGGCAGGTGGCTCCGATTTCCGCCTGGCACCCGAGATCGCTCCCCGCTGAGAGAGAAGAATGGTCAGCTGTTGTAAACACAGCTGACCGGTCTTCTCTCTGGAATGATCACAAAGCTCCTGTGATCCTTCTATATAGGATCACATGTCTCTGTGATCATTTCACAAGCCCCGCCGACATACAGTTAGAAACATTCCCCTAGGCTTACATTTAACCCCTTGATCACCACCTGTGTTAACCCCTTCCCTGCCAGTGTCATTATTACAGTAACAGTGCATATTTTTACCTCTGATTCCTGGTCCCCCCAAAAGTGTCAAAAATGTCAGTTAGGGGTTATCTGTCTGCCGCAATGTCACAATCCTCCTAAAAATCGCAGATCGCCGCCATTACTAGTAAAAAAAAACCAATAAAATTTCATAAATCTTTCCCGTAGTTAGTAGACGCGATAACTTTTGCGAAAACCAATCAAAATACGCTTATCATGATTTTTTTCTACCAAAACTATGTATCAAAAAACAAATTGGCCTAAAATGTTAAAAAATTTAGATTTTTACTTTTTTTTTGGGAATGTTATGTAGAAGAAAGTGAAAAATATTGTTTTTTTTCAGAATTGTCGCTCTTTTTTTTATACCGCAAAAAATAAAAATCACAGAGATGATCAAATACCACCTAAAAAAAGCTCTACTTGTGGGAAAAAAGGACATCAATTTTATTTGGGTACAGGGTCCGCGCAATTGTCCGTTAAAATAACGCAGTGCCGAATCGCAAAATATGGCCTGGTCATTAAGGGGGAAAATCTTCCGGCCCAGAAATTGTTAAAGAGTACAGGGATCAGCAGTAAGTATTTCAGAGTTCAGAGGTCAATAGGAAGTAATGCATATTGTAGGGGTCAGAAGTAAATCATGTAGAGTTTAGAGGACAATAGAAAGTAATGCAGAGTACAGAGTTCAGAAGTAAGTAATGGGAAGTTTAATGGTCAGTAGTGAGTAGTGTTGAGCGAACACGGACTGTATTATTCGTGTTCGTACCGAATAATTGGATTTTTTTTACCCGAACACGGACACGGACACTTTACTGTATGTTCGGGTAAAAATCCGTGTTCGGTCGTTTTATTTCCGGGTTTTGCATGCTTTGGCGCTCTTTTCATGGCGGGCTTTCAACAGCCAATCAACAATCGTTTAACTGGTGTGCCTTAAGCCATCCCAGCCATGCCTGCAAATGTCTTAGTAGCTGTGATTGGCCGTCTGAAGCATGTGACCAAGTCTTTATAAGTTCGAGGCAGCCGCCGCAGCAGCGTCATTCTGCTGCTTAGCTAAGGGACAGAGCACACATCAATGTGCTGGCTGCTGATTAGGGAAAGATAGGCAGGAAAAAACCATTTGTGTCCGGATAGAATTGAGGGACAGGTCGGAGTGTTTAGGCAGGGCGAGTTGTAGGCATTTTAGGGATAGAGTCTGCTGAATTATAGGGTCAGTGTCTTCTACAAACTACAATCGATATTGCTGTGTGGGGGGTGGGGTGAATCTGCACTCAATCCTGATCTACGATCTCTTCTCAATCCTGTTAGGGACAGAGTCTGCTGAATTTTAGGGAAACTGTGTTCTACAAACTACAATCGATATTGCTGTGTGGTGTGGGATTGGAGATAGGCAGGTGTCAGTGATCCACATCCATTTTTCTGTGTGTGAGCTGCAGTGAACACAATCTTTTTGGGCTGCAGTGAACACAATCTTTTTGGGCTGCAGTGAACACAATCTTTTTGGGCTGCAGTGAACACAATCTTTTTGGGGTGCAGTGAACAAAATCTTTTTGGGGTGCAGTGAACACAATCCTTTTTGGTGTGCAGTGAACACAATCTTTGTGGGGTGCAGTGAACAAAATCCTTTGTGGGGTGCAGTGAACACAATCTTTTTGGGGTGCAGTGAACAAAATCCTTTTTGGGGTGCAGTGAACAACATCCTTTTTGGGGTGCAGTGAACACAATCTTTTTGGGGTGCAGTGAACAAAATCCTTTGTGGGGTGCAGTGAACACAATCTTTTTGGGGTGCAGTGAACACAATCTTTTTGGGGTGGAGTGAACAACATCCTTTTTGGGGTGCAGTGAACAAAATCCTTTTTGGGGTGCAGTGAACAAAATCATTTTTGGGGTGCAGTGAACACAATCTTTGTGGGGTGCAGTGAACACAATCTTTTTGGGGTGGAGTGAACAACATCCTTTTTGGGGTGCAGTGAACAACATCCTTTTTGGGGTGCAGTGAACACAATCTTTTTGGGGTGCAGTGAACACAATCTTTGTGGGGTACAGTGAACAGAATCTTTGTGGGGTGCAGTGAACACAATCTTTGGGGGGTACAGTGAACACAATCTTTTTGGGGTGCAGTGAACACAATCTTTGTGGGGTGCAGTGAACACAATCTTTTTGGGGTGGAGTGAACAAAATCATTTTTGGGGTGCAGTGAACAACATCCTTTTTGGGGTGCAGTGATCAAAATCCTTTTTGGGGTGCAGTGAACACAATCTTTTTGGGGTGCAGTGAACACAATCTTTTTGGGGTGCAGTGAACAAAATCCTTTGTGGGGTGCAGTGAACAGAATCTTTGTGGGGTGCAGTGAACACAATCTTTGGGGGGGTACAGTGAACACAATCTTTGTGGGGTACAGTGAACAGAATCTTTGTGGGGTGCAGTGAACACAATCTTTGGGGGGTACAGTGAACACAATCTTTTTGGGGTGCAGTGAACACAATCTTTGGGGGGTACAGTGAACACAATCTTTTTGGGGTGCAGTGAACACAATCTTTGTGGGGTGCAGTGAACACAATCTTTGGGGGGGTACAGTGAACACAATCTTTTTGGGGTGCAGTGAACAACATCCTTTTAGGGTGCAGTGAACACAATCTTTGTGGGGTGCAGTGAACAACATCCTTTTAGGGTGCAGTGAACACAATCTTTGTGGGGTACAGTGAACAGAATCTTTGTGGGGTGCAGTGAACACAATCTTTGGGGGGTACAGTGAACACAATCTTTGTGAGGTGCAGTGAACACAATCTTTGTGGGGTGCAGTGAACACAATCATTGTGGGGTGCAGTGAACTCAATCTTTGTGGGGTACAGTGAACACAATCTCATACTTCTGAAGATTTGAGGGTGCTGCCTGTTCCATACTCCCCCTACTCCTCATCTAGCCTTTTAGGGGTACAAACAATAGTAATTGGGGCCTAGTGTGGTTGTGTACGTGTGATATACATACACTTTTTTTGGATCATATTTTCTATTCCGCTATTTAATCAAAAACCTTTGGGGATCAGTTAAATTGGGGGATAGTCTGTGTTGGTACGTGTGAGAGAGATCCACCTTTCCAAGTTGTTGGGGTTCATCTCATACTTCTGAAGGTTTGAGGGTGCTGCCTGTTCCATACTCCCCCTACTCCTAGCCTTTTAGGGGTACAAACAATAGTAATTGGGGCCTAGTGTGGTTGTGTACGTGTGATATACATACACTTTTTTTGGATCATATTTTCTATTCCGCTATTTAATCAAAAACCTTTGGGGATCAGTTAAATTGGGGTATAGTCTGTGTTGGTACGTGTGAGAGAGATCCACCTTTCCAAGTTGTTGGGGTTCATCTCATACTTCTGAAGGTTTGAGGGTGCTGCCTGTTCCATACCCCCCCTACTCCTCATCTAGCCTTTTAGGGGTACAAACAATAGTAATTGGGGCCTAGTGTGGTTGTGTACGTGTGATATACATACACTTTTTTTGGATCATATTTTCTATTCCGCTATTTAATCAAAAACCTTTGGGGATCAGTTAAATTGGGGGATAGTCTGTGTTGGTACGTGTGAGAGAGATCCACCTTTCCAAGTTGTTGGGGTTCATCTCATACTTCTGAAGGTTTGAGGGTGCTGCCTGTTCCATACCCCCCCTACTCCTCATCTAGCCTTTTAGGGGTACAAACAATAGTAATTGGGGCCTAGTGTGGTTGTGTACGTGTGATATACATACACTTTTTTTGGATCATATTTTCTATTCCGCTATTTAATCAAAAACCTTTGGGGATCAGTTAAATTGGGGGATAGTCTGTGTTGGTACGTGTGAGAGAGATCCACCTTTCCAAGTTGTTGGGGTTCATCTCATACTTCTGAAGGTTTGAGGGTGCTGCCTGTTCCATACCCCCCCTACTCCTCATCTAGCCTTTTAGGGGTACAAACAATAGTAATTGGGGCCTAGTGTGGTTGTGTACGTGTGATATACATACACTTTTTTTGGATCATATTTTCTATTCCGCTATTTAATCAAAAACCTTTGGGGATCAGTTAAATTGGGGGATAGTCTGTGTTGGTACGTGTGAGAGAGATCCACCTTTCCAAGTTGTTGGGGTTCATCTCATACTTCTGAAGGTTTGAGGGTGCTGCCTGTTCCATACCCCCCCTACTCCTCATCTAGCCTTTTAGGGGTACAAACAATAGTAATTGGGGCCTAGTGTGGTTGTGTACGTGTGATATACATACACTTTTTTTGGATCATATTTTCTATTCCGCTATTTAATCAAAAACCTTTGGGGATCAGTTAAATTGGGGGATAGACTGTGTTGGTACGTGTGAGAGAGATCCACCTTTCCAAGTTGTTGGGGTTCATCTCATACTTCTGAAGGTTTGAGGGTGCTGCCTGTTCCATACTCCCCCCTACTCCTCATCTAGCCTTTTAGGGGTACAAACAATAGTAATTGGGGCCCAGTGTGGTTGTGTACGTGTGATATACATACACTTTTTTTGGATCATATTTTCTATTCCGCTATTTAATCAAAAACCTTTGGGGATCAGTTAAATTGGGGGATAGTCTGTGTTGGTACGTGTGAGAGAGATCCACCTTTCCAAGTTGTTGGGGTTCATCTCATACTTCTGAAGGTTTGAGGGTGCTGCCTGTTCCATACTCCCCCTACTCCTAGCCTTTTAGGGGTACAAACAATAGTAATTGGGGCCTAGTGTGGTTGTGTACGTGTGATATACATACACTTTTTTTGGATCATATTTTCTATTCCGCTATTTAATCAAAAACCTTTGGGGATCAGTTAAATTGGGGGATAGTCTGTGTTGGTACGTGTGAGAGAGATCCACCTTTCCAAGTTGTTGGGGTTCATCTCATACTTCTGAAGGTTTGAGGGTGCTGCCTGTTCCATACTCCCCCTACTCCTAGCCTTTTAGGGGTACAAACAATAGTAATTGGGGCCTAGTGTGGTTGTGTACGTGTGATATACATACACTTTTTTTGGATCATATTTTCTATTCCGCTATTTAATCAAAAACCTTTGGGGATCAGTTAAATTGGGGGATAGTCTGTGTTGGTACGTGTGAGAGAGATCCACCTTTCCAAGTTGTTGGGGTTCATCTCATACTTCTGAAGGTTTGAGGGTGCTGCCTGTTCCATACCCCCCCTACTCCTCATCTAGCCTTTTAGGGGTACAAACAATAGTAATTGGGGCCTAGTGTGGTTGTGTACGTGTGATATACATACACTTTTTTTGGATCATATTTTCTATTCCGCTATTTAATCAAAAACCTTTGGGGATCAGTTAAATTGGGGGATAGTCTGTGTTGGTACGTGTGAGAGAGATCCACCTTTCCAAGTTGTTGGGGTTCATCTCATACTTCTGAAGGTTTGAGGGTGCTGCCTGTTCCATACCCCCCCCTACTCCTCATCTAGCCTTTTAGGGGTACAAACAATAGTAATTGGGGCCTAGTGTGGTTGTGTACGTGTGATATACATACACTTTTTTTGGATCATATTTTCTATTCCGCTATTTAATCAAAAACCTTTGGGGATCAGTTAAATTGGGGGATAGTCTGTGTTGGTACGTGTGAGAGAGATCCACCTTTCCAAGTTGTTGGGGTTCATCTCATACTTCTGAAGGTTTGAGGGTGCTGCCTGTTCCATACCCCCCCTACTCCTCATCTAGCCTTTTAGGGGTACAAACAATAGTAATTGGGGCCTAGTGTGGTTGTGTACGTGTGATATACATACACTTTTTTTGGATCATATTTTCTATTCCGCTATTTAATCAAAAACCTTTGGGGATCAGTTAAATTGGGGGATAGTCTGTGTTGGTACGTGTGAGAGAGATCCACCTTTCCAAGTTGTTGGGGTTCATCTCATACTTCTGAAGGTTTGAGGGTGCTGCCTGTTCCATACCCCCCCTACTCCTCATCTAGCCTTTTAGGGGTACAAACAATAGTAATTGGGGCCTAGTGTGGTTGTGTACGTGTGATATACATACACTTTTTTTGGATCATATTTTCTATTCCGCTATTTAATCAAAAACCTTTGGGGATCAGTTAAATTGGGGGATAGTCTGTGTTGGTACGTGTGAGAGAGATCCACCTTTCCAAGTTGTTGGGGTTCATCTCATACTTCTGAAGGTTTGAGGGTGCTGCCTGTTCCATACTCCCCCTACTCCTCATCTAGCCTTTTAGGGGTACAAACAATAGTAATTGGGGCCCAGTGTGGTTGTGTACGTGTGATATACATACACTTTTTTTGGATCATATTTTCTATTCCGCTATTTAATCAAAAACCTTTGGGGATCAGTTAAATTGGGGGATAGTCTGTGTTGGTACGTGTGAGAGAGATCCACCTTTCCAAGTTGTTGGGGTTCATCTCATACTTCTGAAGGTTTGAGGGTGCTGCCTGTTCCATACTCCCCCTACTCCTAGCCTTTTAGGGGTACAAACAATAGTAATTGGGGCCTAGTGTGGTTGTGTACGTGTGATATACATACACTTTTTTTGGATCATATTTTCTATTCCGCTATTTAATCAAAAACCTTTGGGGATCAGTTAAATTGGGGGATAGTCTGTGTTGGTACGTGTGAGAGAGATCCACCTTTCCAAGTTGTTGGGGTTCATCTCATACTTCTGAAGGTTTGAGGGTGCTGCCTGTTCCATACCCCCCCTACTCCTCATCTAGCCTTTTAGGGGTACAAACAATAGTAATTGGGGCCTAGTGTGGTTGTGTACGTGTGATATACATACACTTTTTTTGGATCATATTTTCTATTCCGCTATTTAATCAAAAACCTTTGGGGATCAGTTAAATTGGGGGATAGTCTGTGTTGGTACGTGTGAGAGAGATCCACCTTTCCAAGTTGTTGGGGTTCATCTCATACTTCTGAAGGTTTGAGGGTGCTGCCTGTTCCATACTCCCCCTACTCCTCATCTAGCCTTTTAGGGGTACAAACAATAGTAATTGGGGCCCAGTGTGGTTGTGTACGTGTGATATACATACACTTTTTTTGGATCATATTTTCTATTCCGCTATTTAATCAAAAACCTTTGGGGATCAGTTAAATTGGGGGATAGTCTGTGTTGGTACGTGTGAGAGAGATCCACCTTTCCAAGTTGTTGGGGTTCATCTCATACTTCTGAAGGTTTGAGGGTGCTGCCTGTTCCATACTCCCCCTACTCCTAGCCTTTTAGGGGTACAAACAATAGTAATTGGGGCCTAGTGTGGTTGTGTACGTGTGATATACATACACTTTTTTTGGATCATATTTTCTATTCCGCTATTTAATCAAAAACCTTTGGGGATCAGTTAAATTGGGGGATAGTCTGTGTTGGTACGTGTGAGAGAGATCCACCTTTCCAAGTTGTTGGGGTTCATCTCATACTTCTGAAGGTTTGAGGGTGCTGCCTGTTCCATACCCCCCCTACTCCTCATCTAGCCTTTTAGGGGTACAAACAATAGTAATTGGGGCCTAGTGTGGTTGTGTACGTGTGATATACATACACTTTTTTTGGATCATATTTTCTATTCCGCTATTTAATCAAAAACCTTTGGGGATCAGTTAAATTGGGGGATAGTCTGTGTTGGTACGTGTGAGAGAGATCCACCTTTCCAAGTTGTTGGGGTTCATCTCATACTTCTGAAGGTTTGAGGGTGCTGCCTGTTCCATACTCCCCCTACTCCTCATCTAGCCTTTTAGGGGTACAAACAATAGTAATTGGGGCCCAGTGTGGTTGTGTACGTGTGATATACATACACTTTTTTTGGATCATATTTTCTATTCCGCTATTTAATCAAAAACCTTTGGGGATCAGTTAAATTGGGGGATAGTCTGTGTTGGTACGTGTGAGAGAGATCCACCTTTCCAAGTTGTTGGGGTTCATCTCATACTTCTGAAGGTTTGAGGGTGCTGCCTGTTCCATACCCCCCCTACTCCTCATCTAGCCTTTTAGGGGTACAAACAATAGTAATTGGGGCCTAGTGTGGTTGTGTACGTGTGATATACATACACTTTTTTTGGATCATATTTTCTATTCCGCTATTTAATCAAAAACCTTTGGGGATCAGTTAAATTGGGGGATAGTCTGTGTTGGTACGTGTGAGAGAGATCCACCTTTCCAAGTTGTTGGGGTTCATCTCATACTTCTGAAGGTTTGAGGGTGCTGCCTGTTCCATACCCCCCCTACTCCTCATCTAGCCTTTTAGGGGTACAAACAATAGTAATTGGGGCCTAGTGTGGTTGTGTACGTGTGATATACATACACTTTTTTTGGATCATATTTTCTATTCCGCTATTTAATCAAAAACCTTTGGGGATCAGTTAAATTGGGGGATAGTCTGTGTTGGTACGTGTGAGAGAGATCCACCTTTCCAAGTTGTTGGGGTTCATCTCATACTTCTGAAGGTTTGAGGGTGCTGCCTGTTCCATACCCCCCCTACTCCTCATCTAGCCTTTTAGGGGTACAAACAATAGTAATTGGGGCCTAGTGTGGTTGTGTACGTGTGATATACATACACTTTTTTTGGATCATATTTTCTATTCCGCTATTTAATCAAAAACCTTTGGGGATCAGTTAAATTGGGGGATAGTCTGTGTTGGTACGTGTGAGAGAGATCCACCTTTCCAAGTTGTTGGGGTTCATCTCATACTTCTGAAGGTTTGAGGGTGCTGCCTGTTCCATACTCCCCCTACTCCTCATCTAGCCTTTTAGGGGTACAAACAATAGTAATTGGGGCCCAGTGTGGTTGTGTACGTGTGATATACATACACTTTTTTTGGATCATATTTTCTATTCCGCTATTTAATCAAAAACCTTTGGGGATCAGTTAAATTGGGGGATAGTCTGTGTTGGTACGTGTGAGAGAGATCCACCTTTCCAAGTTGTTGGGGTTCATCTCATACTTCTGAAGGTTTGAGGGTGCTGCCTGTTCCATACTCCCCCTACTCCTAGCCTTTTAGGGGTACAAACAATAGTAATTGGGGCCTAGTGTGGTTGTGTACGTGTGATATACATACACTTTTTTTGGATCATATTTTCTATTCCGCTATTTAATCAAAAACCTTTGGGGATCAGTTAAATTGGGGGATAGTCTGTGTTGGTACGTGTGAGAGAGATCCACCTTTCCAAGTTGTTGGGGTTCATCTCATACTTCTGAAGGTTTGAGGGTGCTGCCTGTTCCATACCCCCCCTACTCCTCATCTAGCCTTTTAGGGGTACAAACAATAGTAATTGGGGCCTAGTGTGGTTGTGTACGTGTGATATACATACACTTTTTTTGGATCATATTTTCTATTCCGCTATTTAATCAAAAACCTTTGGGGATCAGTTAAATTGGGGGATAGTCTGTGTTGGTACGTGTGAGAGAGATCCACCTTTCCAAGTTGTTGGGGTTCATCTCATACTTCTGAAGGTTTGAGGGTGCTGCCTGTTCCATACTCCCCCTACTCCTCATCTAGCCTTTTAGGGGTACAAACAATAGTAATTGGGGCCCAGTGTGGTTGTGTACGTGTGATATACATACACTTTTTTTGGATCATATTTTCTATTCCGCTATTTAATCAAAAACCTTTGGGGATCAGTTAAATTGGGGGATAGTCTGTGTTGGTACGTGTGAGAGAGATCCACCTTTCCAAGTTGTTGGGGTTCATCTCATACTTCTGAAGGTTTGAGGGTGCTGCCTGTTCCATACCCCCCCTACTCCTCATCTAGCCTTTTAGGGGTACAAACAATAGTAATTGGGGCCTAGTGTGGTTGTGTACGTGTGATATACATACACTTTTTTTGGATCATATTTTCTATTCCGCTATTTAATCAAAAACCTTTGGGGATCAGTTAAATTGGGGGATAGTCTGTGTTGGTACGTGTGAGAGAGATCCACCTTTCCAAGTTGTTGGGGTTCATCTCATACTTCTGAAGGTTTGAGGGTGCTGCCTGTTCCATACCCCCCCTACTCCTCATCTAGCCTTTTAGGGGTACAAACAATAGTAATTGGGGCCTAGTGTGGTTGTGTACGTGTGATATACATACACTTTTTTTGGATCATATTTTCTATTCCGCTATTTAATCAAAAACCTTTGGGGATCAGTTAAATTGGGGGATAGTCTGTGTTGGTACGTGTGAGAGAGATCCACCTTTCCAAGTTGTTGGGGTTCATCTCATACTTCTGAAGGTTTGAGGGTGCTGCCTGTTCCATACTCCCCCTACTCCTCATCTAGCCTTTTAGGGGTACAAACAATAGTAATTGGGGCCCAGTGTGGTTGTGTACGTGTGATATACATACACTTTTTTTGGATCATATTTTCTATTCCGCTATTTAATTTAACTGGGCCTCCATGCGAGACCTGTGTGCCTTGTTGCGCTGTTTTGAGTACTCCACCAACATGGCCAGTGGCAATGACGCCGTTCTCAGCTTAACTATCCCACTTCTATGCCTCCTTGAAAAAACAATTCGGGCGATGATGGAAGAGGATGTGGCACAGGATGAGGAGGAGGAGGAGGATGAAGAGGTAACATTTCCAAGGCTTTCAGGGCAGTCATTCGCAAGGGGCTCCGAGGGTGGGTTCCTGCACACGCAAACGCCAGGGACGCAATTGTCCAGCAGGGGCACAGTTCTGGAGGATGAGGAGGATGAGGAGGAGGAGGAGCTGGAGGAGGAGATGGAACCATGTTCACAGCAGGGTGGCACCCAGGCCAGCTCATGGCCATCACTGGTGCGTGGCTGGGGGGATACAGAGGACACGGACGATACACTTCCCACAGAGGACAGCCTTTCGTTGCCTCTGGGCAGCCTGGCACACATGAGCGATTACATGCTGCAGTGTCTCCACAACGACCGCCGAGTTGCCCACATTCTAACTTGTGCTGATTACTGGGTGGCCACGCTGCTGGATCCCCGTTACAAGGACAACGTACCGTCCTTAATTCACTCACTGGAGCGCGATCGCAAGATGCGCGAGTACAAGCGCACGCTGGTAGACGCCATGCTGCTGGCATTCCCATCTGACAGCGGGGCCACAGTGGAAGCACAAGGCAGAGGAGGAGGAGGAGGAGGTCGCCAACGCAACCAGGGCACCGCCAGCACCTCAGAAGGCAGGGTTAGCATGGCCGAAATGTGGAAAAGCTTTGTCAGCACGCCACAACAAACAGCAGCACCAGCAGCTCAGATGGAACGTCTTAGCAGGAGGCAGCATTTTACCAACATGGTGGAGCAGTATGTGTGCACACGCCTACATGTAGTGAATGACGGGTCTGCCCCCTTCAACTTCTGGGTCTCCAAATTGGGCACATGGCCTGAGCTTGCCCTTTACGCCTTGGAGGTGCTGGCGTGCCCTGCAGCCAGTGTATTATCTGAACGGGTATTTAGCACGGCTGGGGGCGTTATAACAGACAAGCGCAGCCGCCTGTCCAGAGACAATGTGGACAAGCTCACGTTCATTAAAATGAACCAGGCATGGATCCCACGGGACTTTTCCGTACCTTATGCAGAATAGCAATGGATACCGACCTTACCCACCCATTGTTCCATTTTTGCTCTTTCTCACTCTTTTGGGGTGTACCCTCATTTAAAATTTTTGAAAAGAAGCAGTGTTGGCTACCTCGTCCTCCTCCTCAGGGCCAGATTAATGTAGGGGCTATTGGAGCTGCAGCTCCAGGCCCCTACCTTTTATATAGGCCCCGGGTTGGCCATATTCACTGTTACCGCTCTTCTGTCACTTGTAAACACAGAAGTCTGGCTTCTATGCTCGCTTCCCCAGGCAGCACCCTCAGAACCTCCCCACACAGCGTGAAGGCTGGACAAGGAGGGACAGTTGGCGATGCATGGATGTGTTTATGGGCTTCAGAGACAGCATCCCATGTTGAATTAGGCATGCATGGCTGCACCCTTCCTCCTCTGGGTGCATGGCAAGGCACGGCCCTTAAGGCCCTTCAAAATCCTCAGCACCAAGCCCATGATGCTGTTAATCCGGCCCTGGTCCTCCTCCACCGCCGCTTCCACCTACACCGCCCATAGGTGTGCGCAGCCTATTGCATTAAGGTGTGCACCCCAAAGTTGAAATACACATGCATGTGTTTGCCAGCAGGGAGAGTAATGTATCGGGGCCATGTACCTGTAGGCAAGGAGAAATAGAGCAGAGCAGGTCCCAGGGAGATCTTTCCCATCTCCTCACTGGCAATGCTATGTGCCCTAGGTGATTAGGGTGTGCCCAGGCACACCCAGCACACCCTGTGCGCACGCCTATGTCACCGCCACATCCACCACCACCTCAACCTCCCTCCTACTCCATATGGGCCTCGTCCTTCAGAGATGAAGAAGAACATTGTTTTATTTTTCTGTTTTTTTTTGTTGTTTTAAGTTATTTCCCTATCCACATTTGTTTGCAGAGCACTTGCCATGCTCTTAATTACGTTTTGCTGCCATTTGCAGCACTCTAGCCCTTTCCTTTGGTGTTTTAGAGCCATTTTAGTGCCTTAAAGTTCGGGTCCCCATTGACTTCAATGGGGTTCGGTGTCCGGGAAAAGTTCGGTAAAAGTCCGGGACACGGACCCGGACTTTTTTTTAAAGTTCGGCCGAACCCGTCGAACACGGACATCTAGGTGTCCGCTCAACCCTAGTAGTGAGTAATGGAGAGGTCAGTAGTATTATGGCAAGTGCAACTGTGCAGGGGGAGGTGGGATCAGGTGCCTGCAAGATCAACTGGTAGATTGCGATTGACAAGTTGCTGACTCCCCCACCCTAAAATATATTGGCTTTTTATTTTATCCCTTTTAATTAAACTCATGCTGGATTTAAAAAGAATCTACTGGTACCTGTGGTTTAGTATTTCCTTGACATTTGTGTTTCCTAGACTTCTTTCTCTTGAAGGACATCTGAGAGGTCCCTTACTTTGCATGCTACCTGCATAACTATGCTTTCATGACGATCTCCTTCTTTAGGATTCATTTCAAAGTTCAGCACCTTCTAATACTTTTCCTTACTTGCTCAGAGAATTAGAATCTAAGAATAGCTTATTTCCTCTTTTAATCTTTGAAATAGAATTTTTCATTGCATTTGTGAATTCTCTTTAGTCTATGCCCCGGACAGTTTTTGAAATAGGACATAATCTAGTGATACCTGTACAAAGTTAAATATAACTCTTTTTTGTCCATATTTAAGTCTAAGGTTTATGAAAAAAGTACGAAAAAAAAAGGACCGTACTTACCATCAGTGTGATGTTTCCTTCATACTGCTGTCTTCTGGTTTATGTAAATTCTTTCTCCTATGATACCCCTGCCATCCACACCAATGTAATCTTCCGGTGTAGTGGGGGGGATAATAGAACTGAGGAATCTGTGATAGTCACTCATGCCCACCCATGCCCTTTCCACCCAGCATCTCTATTCATAGAGGCTGTGCTATAGCTTCTATGAATAAAACAGGATCTATGAAGTGTGTCAGACCTTTCAATCATCCTCCATTCATAGATACCATTTCATTCATAGAAGATGTAGTACTTCTATAATTGGAGGAGGTGGAGTGGCGAATCCTTGCCGCCCCAGAAGATTACAGAGGTGGTGTAGGAGGAAGGTTTTACCTAAATCAAGATACAGCATCACAAGGATAGTAAGTAATGTCCTTTGTGCTTTTTATTTTATTTTATTATTATTATTACTAGTAATTATTTTAGGCAGGGCATGCATTATGCAATCTTCTTATTCGATTCTCTTTAGATTTACATTTAACTATGTGGTGCATACCAATTGAAAGTGTTTAGCTTTGACCTCATATTACTTGGTTTTGGAAAATTGTACAAGAACATTGTATAATGTATGGCCAGCCTAAGGCTTCAAAACTCCTCAGTTTGTAAGAAGTAGAACTGTTTACAGAAACATGAAAAGTTAGTTTTCTTGGGGTATTTATCTACACTTACTTACATGCAATGTATTATCTGACCACTGAATGAATGCTAAATTAATTCAGGGCCTGGAATAAAAAAAAAAACATGAAAAGTTATTAGGAAATCACTGGATACTTGGGGGTGCAACTAAGACCATCCATTTTAATCCTTCAGTCCTATCCCAGGCCAATTAACCACTTGCCAACCTGCTCACAATAAATGTACTGTTAGCGAGCCGCAGTTGAGCATGCACACTGGCACGCTCCCAGGAGAATCACACGGCTGCGCAATTCAATAACCGCTGTGCTGGCTGGACACAGTGGATCATGGTGATCACTAGCTGGTAGCTGTGAATGGCCAGGGTATCATGTGATCACATGATTAAATGTCAACTGAACCTTCATAAATGGCTTCCATGAATGACTGTTTTGCTTAGTATTGTGATGTTGTGATTGGTCCACATCTATCACATAGTACCTGGGCCAATCACAGCACCCTGTTCCCTGTGATCAGCTATTGCCAATTGTAACGCTGAGCGCTCCGGTCCCTGCTTCTGGACCGGAGCGCTCGCGGCGTTCGTTCCAGATCCACTCACCTGTGCCCGCTCCAGCTCCCTCCTCTGCTCCCCGCTCACGTGGTTCCCGACGTGTGCGCCCCTGCACCATAGGGCGCGCACGCGCCGGGTTGTTTGAAATTTAAGGGGCCTGTGCACCAGTAATTGGTGTCTGGCCCAAACCTCCCTTCCTGTTTCCTGTGACCTGTGACCTGTTTCCTGTTTCCTGTGACCTGTTTCCTGTTCCTGTGACCTGTTTCCTGTTTCTTATATAAACCCACTTCCCCTTCCTGTCCTTGCCGGATCTTGTTGCCTTAGTGCCCTGAGAAAGCGTTTGTGTATTGCCCTGCCTGTGTATCTGACCTTCTGCCGTTGCCCCTGACTTCGAACCTTTGCCGCCTGCCTTGACCTTCTGCTACGTCTGACCTTGCCTTTGCCTTGTCCTTTTGTACCACGCCTGTTTTCAGCTGTCTGTGAGGTTGAGCCGCTACCGGAGGATACGACCTGGTTGCTACGGCCGCAGCAAGTCCATCCCGCCTTGCGGCGGGCTCTGGTGAAAACCAGTAGCCACTTAGAACCGGTCCTCTGGTGCGGTCCACGCCATTCCCTCACAGACACAGAGGATCCACCCCTAGCGTCTTCATCTGCCGCCAGTCCGGACCCTGACACCAATCACAAATCACAATACTAGTCAAGCTATCATGAATGAAAGACAATTCATGAGAGCTAAAACTATGGCTTATAACAGTGATCATCACTGTTATAAGCAATACTAATGTAAAAAAAAAAAAATAAAAAATCTTTAACCCCCCCCCAGAGTAGTATAGAGTCACTACGGTGACACTAAACTACTCTGATGGAAGAATGTAAAAGAAAATATAAAAAAAAAATGTTCAATAAATTGAATCAAACATTATTTACATTTTATTTTTACCTATAGTCACCAGCCAGTATCCCAAGTCCCTGCCACACCAGTCATGTGATGACGCTGTACTGCTCTGGTAACAGTATGAAAGAACAAGAACAACTGAAAAAAAAATTTAATTTCTCATTTTCATTTTCCAAAAAATTATGACAAAAAATGACATCTTCAAAAAACCATTCCTCTTACTTATTACCTCAGACTGTCTACTTTCCAACAAGGGGTCATTTTGGGGGTACTTGTACTGTCCTGGCATTTTAAGGCTACAAGAAATTAGATATGCCGTCAGTACATCAGGATTGATCAATTTCTAAATATATACAGTGTATACTCAATAACTTTCACACAAACTAAATAATCTACACCGATTTTGGTTATTTTTTACCAAAGAAATGTAGCAGACTACATTTTTGCCTACATTTATGAAGAAGAAATATTATTTGTTTGCAAATTGTTATAACAGAAACCATGAAAATCTTTTTTCCACATTTTAAATATTTTATTGTTATTATAGCAACTATTAATAAAAAAAATAAAAAAAACCCAGTGGTGATTAAATCCCACAAAAATAAAGTTCTATTTGTGTGAAAAAAATTATAAAACTTTACCTTGCATACCGTGCAATTATCAGTTAACCACTTCCCGCCCGCCCTATTACAAAATGACGGCGGGAATGTGGTTGTGTTATCCTGACCGGACGTCATATGACGGCGGCAGGATAACACAGCTCTGGGCGCCCCCCGGGGGCGCTCAGAGCGGCGATCGGTGATGCGAGGTGTCAGTCTGACACCCTGCATCTCCGATCTTGGTAAAGAGCCTCTGACGGAGGCTCTTTACCATGTGATCAGCCGTGTCCAATCACGGCTGGTCACATAGTAAATAGGAACAGCCGTTGATTGGCTTTCCTTAGTTCGTGCCTGACAGGCACGAGCAAAGGAGCGCCGATCGGCGGCTCCCCTGACAGGGGGGGGGGGTCGGCACTGGTAATCAGATCATTGATTACCAGTGCAGACCCTCGGGGGGGGATGCCACTAGATCCACCAGGGATGCCCACTATGACCCCAGGGATGCCCACTATGACCCCAGGGATGCCCACTATGGCCACCAGGGATGGCAATCAGGGCTCAGGGAGCCCCCCATTGCCCTCCCCATCAGTGATGCCCACCAGTGTCCTCCCTATCAGTGCTGCCCACAAGTGCCCATCATTGCCATCCTTTAGTGTCGCCCACCAGTGCCCATTATTGCCCACCAGTGCCGCCTATCAGTGCCCATTAGTGCCCATCAGTGCCGCCCGTCAGTGACACCCATCAGTGCCCACCAGTGCCGCCTATCAGTGCCCATTAGTGCCCGTCAGTGCCACCTATCAGTGCCCATCAGTGCCACCTATCAGTGTCCATCAATGCCGCCTATCAGTGCCCAGCAGTGCTGCCTATCAGTGCCCAGCAGTGCCGCCTATCAGTGCTACCTATCAGTGCCGCATATCAGTGCCTATCAGTGCCGCATATCAGTGCCGCCTATCAGTGCCGCCTATCAGTGCCACCCCATCAGTGCCTCCTCATCAGTGCCTGTCAGTGCAGTCTCATCAGTGCTCATCAGTGCAGGAAAAAACGTATTTATTTACAAAATTGTATAACATAAACAAAAAAACTTTTTTTTTTTTTCAAACTTTTCGTTTTTTTTTTATTTGTTTAGCAAAAAGTAAAAATCGCACAGGTGATCAAATACCACCAAAAGAAAGCTCTATTTGTGGGGGGGAAATGACATAAATTTGGTGTAGGTACAGTGTTGCATGACCGCGCAATTGTCATTCAAATTGCAACAGCGCTAAAAGGGGAAAATTGGCCTGGGCAGGAAGGGAGGGAAGTGCCCTGTATTAACTGCTTGCCGACCGCCGCAAGTAGATTTACTGCAGCGGTCAGCCCCTGCTAGGCAGAGTGACGTTAATTAACGTCACTAGCCTGGGAGGGTCTGGGGAGTGAGCGCGCGCCCGCGGAGGCGCGCTCCCGCTCCCGCGCGGTCACGCACCCCCCCGCGCGTGTGACCAGCGGACCCGATGTCCGCCGGCCACTCGGCGATCGTCGGGGGAAGAGGGAGAATGTCAGGCAGCTTGTGTAAACAAGCTGCCTGTCATTCTCCTCGCTGTAAAGACACTGATTACACGGATCTAGTATGTAGATCCGTTGATCAGTGTCCTTACAGCTAGAGCCACAGCCAATCACAGTAAGAATCACGCCCCTAGGGACACACACAGCCCCTCCCTCCCAAATAAAGTTAACCCCTTCACTGCCAGTGTATTTTTACAGTAACAGTGCATATGTATAGCACTGATTACTGTAGAAATATCACTGGTAACCCCAAAAGTGTCAAAAATGTCAGTCAAGGGTCCGATCTGTCCGCCGCAATGTCGCAGTACCGCAAAAAAAAATCGCGGATCGCCGCCATTACGCGTTAAAAAAAAAACAACAAAAATGACAAAAATCTTTCCCTTTGTTAGTAAACGCGATAACTTTTGCGCAAACCAATCAAAATACGCTTTTTGCGATTTTTTTTACCAAACATAGGTAGGATAAAACAAATTGGCCAAAAATGTTAAAAAATTCTGATTTTTACATTTTTTTTGGGGGGAATTTCAGATAAAAAAATGTGAAAAATATTGCTATTTTTGCAAAATTGTCGCTCTTTTTTTGTTTATAGCGCGTGATCAAAAAATCGCACAGGTGATCAAATACCACCAAAAGAAAGCTCTGTTTGTGGGAAAAAAAGGACGTCAAATTCGTTTAGGTACAGCGTCGCACGACCGCGCAATTGTCCGTTAAAATCACGCAGTGCCGAATCGCAAAATACCCCCTGGTCTTTTAGCAGGAAAATCCTCCGGGGCTTAAGTGGTTAAAGTGGTTAAAGCACAGTGCTGAATAGCAAAAAATGCCCTGGTCACAAAGGGAGTAAAACCTTCCAGTGGTCAGGTGGTTATACTTCAAAAGCATTTACATATTTTACTTATGTCTATTTATGTCACATGGTCCTTACAGAAGAAATAAACTCATGCATTATTTTTGCCAAAGATGAATTGCTCACAAAAACAGTTTCATTGACTGTTGATTGTTTTTTTTTTTTTTTTCTGGCAATTCAAATTCTTACATTCCTAGTTAGTTTAGATTGCAACAAAGACTTTTACTCTTGGCTTTTTATATACAAAACAATTACATTTAAATTCATCAGATCGAAGGCAATATATCTCCTTATAATAATCCACTTTATTGAGCACCATTACCCATCCTTTTTTTTATTGCTAGAACATATTACGCTATCATGTCTTCATCAAGTTTTTCTATGCTTATTTTCACATATTGCTAATTTTCACAATTTACTACTTCTAAATTATCTATAGTAGCACACATTGCCTAGAGATGTCTACAAAATGGTTGTTACTAATATACT
Organism: Pelophylax lessonae; assembly: GCF_965119305.1. Lineage (NCBI taxonomy): Eukaryota > Metazoa > Chordata > Amphibia > Anura > Ranidae > Pelophylax > Pelophylax lessonae. The sequence goes on from NC_138772.1 coordinate 349,556,171, forward strand.
GTAGGTGTGGCCAGTACCTTATTAACCCTATTAGTTGGTCCTGAACAAGTAAAAAAAAAAAATACTATTTAATGCTTTACTTCCTAATGTACTTATGCAGGTCCACAAACACATCAAACTTATTACAGCTGTTTTTAGACTCCATCTAACACAAATATCTCCCCTTTATGTACAGCATGCGCAGTAGGGGTCCGGCTGTGAAGCTGCTGGTCTCCCTTAGAAGGAATGGTGGCGGCAGAACCCAGCAGCCGATCCGAAAATCAGCTGGGGTGCTGACATCACGGGCTCCCTGAACAGATAAGTGTCTATATATTAAAAGTCAGGAGCTACAGTATTTGTAGCTGCTGAGCTGACTTGTAATTTGTTTTCCCCCAGCTTGGACACCTCTTTAAGTACTTTTTCTAATGTAATGATGTCCCAACCAGTTTATAGTTTTTTGTATAAAACTGCTTGTAAACACGCTATATATCTTCTGCTTGGTATGCATCCTTAGGTGGGGAGAAAACCTGCTCCACATTAACCACTTCAGCCCGGGGAGGTTTACCCCCCCCCCCTTCATGACCAGGCCATTTTTTCTGATACGGTGTGAAGGAATGTAATGAACACTTGTGAAATAAGCAAAATGTCTATTTTTTTTATATCTGTTTCTCTGTACATTTACATATCTTTTTTCCGTCTTCCTTACTCAAAATGGCCGTTACTAGAGACCCCCTCCACCGAGAATGGAATGTATGTGAAAGATTGGCACGGAGCCTTCAAGAGAAGATAACATTCATAAACTCGAAGGGGACTACCTTATAATGGACATGACTATTCAGAAAGTTGCAAATAATCAGTATTATGCTAATATTATGCTTATGACGTACTAACATATGACACCGCCTACTAACTATTTAACTCGCTGCACATTAGAAATAAACAGGAAGTATCATTTACCTGAACAATGTGTGTCAGTGTGATCTCCTCGTGCATGCACTACAATTATTTAATTAGATTCAGCAGCAGAAATCTATTTTGAGCCTGATTGAGGTTCGCGAATCATCACAATGGGACTACTTTTGCTAACAATTGTGCAGTCATGCGACACTGTACATAAATAAAATTTACGTCCTTTTTTTCCCACAAATAGAGCTTTCTTTTGGTGGTATTTGATCACCTCTGCAGTTTTTATTTTTTGCGTTATAAACCAAAAAAAACAATATGGTTTACTTTATCCTATAAAACACACCCAATAAAAAAATAAAACATAAAACATTTCTTCATCAATTTAGGCCAATATGTATTCTGCTACATATTTTTGACAAAACAATCCCAATAAGCGTATATTGATTGGTTTGCACAAAAGTTATAGTGTTTTCAAACTATGGCATATTTTAATGGAATTCTTATTTATTTATTTATTTGTTTACTGGTAATGGCAGTGATCAGCGATTTTTAGTGGGACTGCGACTTGGGATGGACAAATTGGACACTAACTTACACTTTTGACACTTCTTGGGGACCAGTGACACCAATACAATGATCAGTGCTAAAAAATATGCACTGTCACGATACTAATAACACTGGCAGGGAAGGGGTTAACATCAGGGGCAATCACAGGGTTAAATGTGTTCCCTGGGAGTGCTTTCTAAGTGTGGGGGATGCTTTGATTGGGGGAAGACAGATATCTGTGTTCCTGCTTACCAGAAAGACAAGATCACCATCTTCCCCCTCTCACAGAACATTGGTCTGCCTTGTTTACAACCGCCATTCTGCCTCTGTCCCGAACAATCAATGGGTACCAGCGAACATCGGGTCCACCAGACCTGCTGATTGGCTCCCGATGTGTCCAAACACAGTGGGAGTGGGTAGCTGGTGGCACGGGTGTGCACCCCAGATCCATTGCACAAATCACGTACAGGTAAGTGATTTTGCCCGGGAGGGCCTTCCTGCTGCAGTATATATGCGAGGGGCGGTCCAGAAGAGGTTAACTGTTTTATTTATATGAACTGTTCTATTTTTTTTATATAAAAAAGCTAATTTGCATAATAAATCTATAGTATGGCAGCATGGTAGATAAAAGATATGTTAGAAAACAAGAGAAGGGTGCCTCGACCTAGAGCAATATCACAAGACATTTAATTGAAGATCAAAAAACATGCCGTACATTATACTCACAAACGTATGATAAAAGTAAGCATAAAAAATATTTCTTTTTGCAATCCGCAGACCTTCAGGACAAGGGTGCTGATGGCCATCTGATGGCTCTGATGAAGAGGGTTCTCCCTTGAAACGCGTCAGCCCCATCACCATGGATGCCTTCCAGTCTTCCTGCTTTACCAAAAAGCACCCTTGTTCTGGAGGTCTCCGGATTGCAAAAATAAGTCTTTTTATGCTTACTTTTAGCATACGCTTGTGAGTATAATGTATGGCATGTTTTTTAATCTTCCAATAAATGTCTTGTGATATTGTACTAGGTCGGTGCACTCTTCTCTTGTTTTCTACGTTTTCAGTCTATACGGATACCCATCATCCTGAGGGCAGCAAGATCCTAGAAGCCAGCAATACAGCCATCCTTTTAACACAGCACTTGAGCACAGGAGACTTTATCTGTCTTATTTTAGATAAAAGATACGTGTTTATACTGATGATCATAGTTCTTGCTGCACTCTTCCATTGTGCTCAGAGCTGAGTGCATCTGCGTTTATACTACCCAGGTATTCTGATATTCTTCATCCTAAAACCTGACAAGGAGGACCAGAGCACCCATGAGGAACAATTGAGCTAGGACAAATAGTGGGAGGGCCAGGTAGGGATGGGCGGTAAAAAAATGAAACAAAGGTAAACAAACTGGGCAGTAAAAAAAAAATGAAACAAAGGTAAACAAATCTTTTCTCTGCAGACAGCCAGATCCCTAGTAAAATGTAATACTCACAATGGTGGCAACAAAAAGGTTAAGTTTTCGTTTTTAAATGCATGAAATCAGAACCACCCATTACAATTCAATCTTATGGTATAAAACCAGTACAAGATGAATTAGTTATTAGGTGCCACTGCACTTAAGAAGAGCTTAAGAAATAGCCCTATTCAGTAAAGAGTTATTTCTCTTACATTTTAAGTACAGCAGCCCACAGCAAACATTTAAAAAACAGTCTACAGAATTCATGTGTGATTGCAGCAGAGTAAACTTTGAACAACTGCTTTGGTTTATTGTGATGCAATGATCATGTCATTCTGTAATCACGTGTGATCCCATTATAAAGTTTGAGGCCATCAGTTTTTTTTTTTTTTTTTTACTAATTAAAATAATTATACTGGAATTTTCCCAAAATAATATTTTACACTACTGATTTTCTAACTGATTCATTTGAAGAGTGAATTTTAATGATTGGCCCACCGCAAAATGAATAATATATTAATAGTTAACTTCACGTTTTCTAGTACAGATATTATTTTGACCTTACTGATTTTTTTAAGGGAGAACTGTAATGATTTGAGCTTGATTTTATTTAAAATGTTTTCAATGTATTGTTTTTTCCTGTTTATATAAAATCTGCATGTTGCAAATATTTATTACAAGGTGTGCCCATAGCTTTGGATTCACAGAGCATTATGGGTTTTCTAAAGCTAGAACATGGCAGGAACTGTTTGCTTTTAGACTGACTGTCTCTGATTGAAATGTCCTACATAGCACTTTGAAAAGGCAGCAATGGAAGGGATGTAAATGCGGGCAAGTCACCTCTCTTGCTCATTTAGTTGTATTTAGAAATTTCACTTTGAGCTATCAAGATCTGTTAGCAGCTGGCTGTGTACCAATCAGTAGTTATGAAGAGCCTACAAAACATGTGAAAATGTCCTTATAGCTCTTAGTTTTAATAGTAAAAATTACCACATTGAAAAAAATATATAAATGTATACATTTTCTCTTTGTAAGTCACCTTGGATGCAAGTATTATGTTAACAGTTGCTTTGTGATGTACAAAGTAGTTTTCAACAATTCAAGGGTTATTTAGTTATTTATTTATTTACTGAAGTCATCAGTATAGAACATATCTTGGTTGGGTTTAAAGGTATAAAATGTTATCCACTATAGACTTTAGCACACTGGCATGAGTTATCAACCTATGTTTGTTTGTTGCCAGAGGCACCACATCTAGAGAAATTCACCGACAGCCATAAGAATCCAACATAAAATCAAACTAAGCTCTGGGGTTTTATAAGCATATGGAGCACTGGAGTTTTCTCTATCTACAAAACTGACTGCAAAATGATTATTATATCAACAATCATTTTCCCCTGATACAGAACAGAAATACAAAAATGTTACTCTTTGAAACATTTTATGATTCAGAATTACTTGATTTTAGTCACTGTAACTTGTCATTCTCTACAGCAACCACGCGTTATGTTCCAGGCTAAAGCAACAGTTTTGCTTTGAAATTTCAAGATAATGGATATGAAATTATTTAAATATTCTTAACAAACAAAAGAGATTTACAGCTCTCCATGACCTCTGTATCTGCAGACAATGTAAAAAAAAAATGCATTTTCAAATTTCACAATATAGCCCTTTTTCTCTGGCAGCAGAAACTCAACAGCCTGCTAGTCTTCTAATGTAAACAAAGAGCAGGTACTGTAAAGTACTTAGAAACCCATTATACTGAACTTCGGTGTCTCTATTGTGATATTTGAAGATGCATTACTCCACAGTGCCTGCAGCTGCAAAGGTCAGTGAGGGCTTGTTTTCAAGGACAATAAAGAATACTTTACTGCCCAAAGTCTGGGCACAGGTGCACTTTAATGCCCCCTCCCAAGAACCATGTACCTTTCCTTAACTTTCTTACTGCTTGGTTTAGCTGCTGGGTACAAGGAAAAATCTAGTACTTCTGGATATAGGCGAAGCACATCACCACCTTTCTCTCAGCTTGTGGGCTTTGTGGTGATTGGCCTATAGGAGCAGTTCTAATCTCTGACTAGGGGCTCCCCCAGACTTTCCTTTGCTCACTCCCAGTTGCTATAAAGTGAAGAAAGGTATGAATATACTGTTGGAGAGCATGGGATTTAAGTGAATCTGTTCCTTTTCTCTGAAAAGAACAATTTTGCCTTTAACCCTTTTACTGCGAGGTTCCTCCGTCCTACAGACCTGACAGCAGAGGGGGTGTTTACACACATTACACATTGGTTGTACACCCGAGAAGGAGACTCCTACCCATCAGGTGGAAGCATTTTGGTGGCTGCGCTGCTAGCCGATGCTTCCAAATGCCCCCGGTAACATGTTTCCCCCACACACACCCCCCCTATGTATCCCAGACTTGGATTGCCCATCTGAGGGCATGGCATTGCATGTGCTGCTGGGTAAAGGGGAGGGAGCTGAGTGTACTCAGGTCCCGCTGTCCTAACCTGGAAAGCAATGTGTTTGACGTCACTTACAAGTTTGCTTCTCAATGTCCCTGGCCGGCAAGGAAAGAATGTAATGTAATGCGATCTGCATTGCATTATATTCAGTGAAGCACAGGTAAAACATCCAGGGCATTTTAGACCCCAGATGTTTCCTTAAAGAGAACCTGCCACCAAAAAATGATCACATTGGGTACATCACATCTGGAGTGCCTACATTCATTGTGATACACATGTTACATATGGTTGCGCACGCACCTATGGAAACTATAGGGTACTGGGTGCATGCAAATTTAAGGTTTAATTTGTTGGTATCTATTTGCTTGGTGAACCCTTGTCTTTTATATTTTACCAAAACTGGGTAATTTATTGCATTTCTATGCCCTAAAATTATCTTTAGTGTATTTGTTACTGAAATTTTGCATTTCCTAGACCTTTGCAATATTATTGTGTGAAGCCAGAATTGTAACTACCACTATTGTATTCTCTAGGGTGTCTGCTTTCAGAAAATATATAATGTTTTGGGGGTGTTATGTATGATTTTTTAAACACATGTGCAAAATAAAATGCAAAAATGGCTCTAAGAGCGAAAGGTTTAAACATCACCTAAACCAAAAAGAATATAAATGTGCCATCATTCTGGGAGGCTGTGGTACTGCAGTGAGGACACTGGTGGTTGTTCATGAAAACTGGAGAAAGGAAAACGAGAACAACATTTGTGTTCACCTCAGAAACCAACCAGAATTATTTCTTACTTTTTCCATAATGAAATGTGAAACGTGAGTCTTTGCTGCTTGAATCAATTTTCTCTATTTTCCTAAATTTTCACAATTCAATTATACTCTAGCTACCATGGGACTTATATATGAAACATATACTAGCAAGAAAATGTCTTGATGCCACTAACAACCAATCACAATTCAATCCTTGTTTCACGGTCAACTCTGGACTCTGGAAGCTGATTGGTTGCTATAGGAAGCACAAACAGCTTTTGTTAACATGCTTTTAAAGCATTAGCTTTAACCACTTTACCACCGGAGGATTTTGCTGTCTTCCGTCCAGGCCACTTTTTGCGATTCGGCGCTGTGCGACTTCAACTGACAATTGCGCGGTCGCGCGACGCCGTACCCAAACGAAATTTACGTCCTTTTTTTCCCACAAACAGAGCTTTCTTTTGGTGGTATTTGATCACCTGTGCGATTTTTACTTTTTGCGCTATAAACAAAAAAAGAGCGTTTATTTTGAAAAAATAACAATATTTTTAACATTTTTTTATATGAAATTCCCCCCCAAAAAGATGTAAAAACCAATTTTTTTTTAAATTTTTGGCCAATTTGTTTTCTGCTACCTATGTTTGGTAAAAAAAATTGCAATAAGCGTATTTTGATTGGTTTGCGCAAAAGTTATTGCGTTTACTAACAAAGGGAAAGATTTCTGTCATTTTTGGTGTTTTTTTTTTAACGCGTAATGGCGGCGATCTGCGATTTTTTTTGTGGGACTGCGACATTGCGGCGGACAGATCGGACCCTTGACTGACATTTTTGACACTTTTGGGGGTACCAGTGACATTACTGCAGTAATCAGTGTTATATATATGCACTGTTACTGTAAAAATGACACTGGCAGGGAAGGGGTTAATTTTATTGGAGAGGGAGGGGTTAATGTATGCCTGGTGCTTACTGACGTGTAGGGGGGAGGTGACTGTGTGAGTCATGGACAGATCGGATGTCCAGCTATGCTGAACAGTCCGATCTGTCACTCCCTGTCACTATGGAGATCCGCCCGCTGTGTTTACACACAGCGGGCGGATCTCCAGACTCGATCCCTGACGATCGGGTAAGAGCAGCGGCGATCGCCGCTGCTCCTCCCCTGGCCCGACTCCCGCTGTGAATGAAAACAGCGGGAGCGAGCCTCCGGCGGCGCGCAAGCGCCGCCCAGAAGGGGGAGTGTCTGACGACGTAGTACTACGTCGTCAGACGATAACGAGCCACTCTGCCGCAGTAATATTACTGTGAGCAGTGGTAAAGTGGTTAATGTGATTATGTAGTTACAATGTGTGTTATGACATCATTTGATGTGAATCTAGATTTTGCATAAAAGACCTTCAATTTAAAAAAAAGAATATTATGTTAACCACTTCAGCTCCGGAAGGTTTTACCCCCTTAATGACCAGGCTATTTTTTGCGATTCAGTACTGCGTTACTTTTACTAATAATTTCACGGTCGTGCGACGCCGTACCCAAATACAATGGTTGTACTTTTTTTTCCCACAAATAGAGCTTCTTTTGGTGGTATTTGATCACCTCTGCGGTTTTTAGATTTTGCGCTATAAACAAAAAAAGAGCGATCATTTTGAAAAAAAAAAAAAAACTGAATATTTTTTTCTGCTATAAAACATTCCTAATAAAAACATTTTAAAAATCTTATTTTTTTATCAGTTTAGGACAATTTGTATTCTGCTACATATTTTTGGTAAATAAAATCCCAAAAGGCATATTTTAATTGGTTTGCGCAAAAGTTATAGCGTTTACAAACTACGGGATAGATTTTTGGACTTTTTATTTATTTTTTTTGTTTTTATTAGTAATGACGGCGATCAGTGATTTTTAGCAGGACTGCAACATTGCGACGGACAGATCGGACCCCTAACTGACAATTTTGACACTTTTTGGGGACCAGTGACATTAATACAGTAATCAGTGCTAATTAATATATAAATGACACTGGCAGGGAAGGGGTTAATACTGGGGGTGATCAAAGGGTTAAATGTATGCCTAATTGTGCTTACTAACTGTGTGGGGGGAGGGCTCTATGACAGGCACACAGAGATCGGTGTTGCAGCTTAGCTGCAACACACAATCTCAGTGTGCCTGTGTGACAGAAGAGCCGCCTGCTTTGTTAACATAGGCAGGTGGCTCTCCTGTCAGTTTGTGTGAAGATCGCGGGAGTCCAGTAGCGATCATGCCTGCTCCTCCCGTGGTCTGGCTCCCGTTGTGTCTCATCACATCATACAAGACATTGTGCACATAATCACGTACATGTACTGCGTGGGACAGTCGGCAAGTGGTTAATATATAGTATTTTTAAATGTGTGTTTTTGAGGGTTATAGTATAGTATATTAAGGATTTAATAAACTCCTGGAAACTCAAACTGAGGGCCCTAAGATCTTAAAATTGTAATAATAATTATACCAGTCAATATGATTTTGAGAAGAAAAGGAAATATGCTAAGTGTGATCTGGCATATTCAATAAGTGATGACAGATTTATTCCAGTCACTGTAAGCCCTGTGTGCACAGCAGCAGTTTTCAGAAATGTTTGGAACACAAGCTCTGTTATTACTGAAGTGTAGACAGTAAGGAAAGCACATTATAATATCCTAACACATGATATACATGATATACTGAGCAATATATATGGGATGAGGTAAACTTCCAAAGGTTCTCAGGGTAATTACAATCTCAAAATAATGCACATACTTGAAAGGTTTTTAGACTTTTTTACAGTGTTGTGTAGCTTGCAAGATCAGAAAGAAAGGAAATAGTGGGATATATACATCTGTTGTCTCTTTACCCTGCATAAATACTTGCATTTATGAAGTTGGGCCCTGCAGGTATAATAATCACATAATAGTTGTCTGCTTAATTGCTAATGATTGCTCCTTAAAATGGTTATAGAGGTTGTGGTTTCTTTGGCTGAACTTAAAGCTTGTGTAAGGCAAGCTCAAATGGAACCATAAGTCCTTTACATGCACATGCTCATAATTCTGAGCAAAAGGCTCAGTACAGAAAAAGCATTAGCACGCATGTGCAAACATATTAGCTTGTACATAAGACAGAATGTGCATATGTGCGAGTGTGCGCACATATACACGCACTGG